>NC_047527.1:60084049-60114049 GCF_012275295.1 Melopsittacus undulatus | reverse complement strand
TAGCCTCTTGAACCTCTCATGTCTGAGAAATGTCTCAGTTCTGTCATGACATGTTCACTCCCACATCTTGTCTTTGCACAGTGTCAAGCAAACAAAGCGTGTCTATCTGGACTGGAATCATTGGTTGGTAATATCTCTGCTGTCTTTTAGAGATGTATTTTTTTTTCCTCCCTCCTTTCGTTACTTCAGGGCAACTTGAGAAGAAACCATCTATCTCCATATTTTTTAATGAGCCTCCAATTAGCCAAGTGCCTGGATGCTCTATTTCAGTTGTTTTGTTCACAAGGTATTACGCTGATCTGCGCATGTAAAGCAGAGTGGTGATCCCTCATCTTGTCAGTACTCTGCCTGAGAACAACCGCAGACCTGAGGCATGGGCTCCACAAGATCACATGCATATTTAGAGCCATTCACTGCTCTCAGCAAATGACCTATGAAGACTGGTACACCAGAATTATGTACTTCCATTAGAATTTAGAAACCCTATTAGATCTTGTGCTTTATTTTTACAAAACACAGTCACAGCAGGGAGAATAATATACACACAAATTTAAAGCGAGAGCAACCACACCACCTGAATTCACAGTAGTCACTAAAGCAGCAGCAACAGGATTTTCAGAAACTGGGGTTTTAGAAGGAAGAACAAGCAATGCATGGAAACAGAAAGCAGCACAAGTGAGCCCAGCCAAGTGCTGAAAGGAGCACAGTCCAGCAGGGATGGGGCACCTGGAGGCAGGAGGCCCCACCACACTCAGGTCAAGTACACCCACTACACAGCTCATGTCTTTTAAGTTTGTGAAAATACTCCTCGCTGTGCACGTGTCTTGCTTCAAAGTGCATGGGTACAGTGATGTTAATGAAATTTAAGCACATGCCTAAGTGCCTTGCAAAACATACGCATGAGCAGAGGAATCTTATTTAAGGTTAAAAGCATGGCTAAGTTCTTTAATGAACAGAGCTGCGCTTAGGGGTTTCCTGCAGGACTGAGACCTTAAAGTTAAATTCTGCCATCATTTACACCCAGCAATGAAAGTCAAATTCTGCCCTCTATTATAAGCAGACAACCCCTTTAGATTGTATTTGAAATCAATGGGATTGCTTGGGTGTAAAATGAGAGCAGTCCCTTAGTGCCAGAGAAAACCAAGCAACAAAGCAATTTTACAATGTTAAATTCAGCAAATAAATTCTAGTATTATTGTTTTTGCTATTGTTACATTATTATTTAGCTTTACTATGAAACTATGTAGGTAAAAAAAAAAAAAACAGAAAATAACATTTTAAAGACAACTGTTCTTGAGCTCCAAAATTTATTTAAGGAGGTAATTTCTAGGCACAAGTGGCAATCACATTTTACCTTCAAACTAATTCAAGGTGCATTAACCTGTTAAGATAATATTCTGGAGCTTTCTCAAAAATTAGTAATTTCACGTGAAACCATTTGTGTCAGTAGGGTCAGAGGCTGGAGGGTTTCTAACACAGGTTGAGCAAAGAATATTGATTCATCCTGCAGTCTTTATTAAGACAAAATTTCCACTAATTTTGAAAAGGTGGTATCTGCCTGGATATGGTTGCAAAGTCAAAATAATACTCACACAACTCCACTGCAACCTACCACAAGTTACCTATGCAAGCCCACATGAGCAAACCCGTCTCAAGAGACACAAATCACTTGGCCTGTGGGTGTAAAGGAGATGGAGCTTAGGTAGATCCTATTCCCACTTAACATTTCTAGTATTGCCAAAGAAGTCCCTAAATAAAATAGAATCATAGAATCATAGAATGATTTGGGTTGGAAAGGACTTTTTGCTTCCTTCTGCTTGTCACATAGTTCTGCATTCAGAGAATGTACTAATCACAACAAAGGTTGGGTTTTTGTTTGTGTCCTGAGTTCAGCTGCAACAGTTACGGGCTTATTTGGTTGGTTGGTTGTTTTCTTTTACAATAAGCCAGACTTCAGTCTATTTCTATGGAGAAGAAAAAATACTTGTTTGTACAAACTCTAGTTCAAGCAGGAGAACCATGGAGAGGCCTTTCAAGCAGAGTGCTGCCTACAGGATTTCCAACTTCACAAGGGTAAGGGAGAGATAAGGTAGTTATTTTCAATACTTAACTTTATGAGGAAAAGGTGAGGATATGCCACTTGGACTACATGTTTGTGGTTTCTCCTGCCGTTTCCTCATTTACTGGATATATATCATAGCCACTGTGGTTTACCCTCAATGTAACCCCTTTTGTGATGAAAGAAACATCAATCACTCACTATGGTGGGTTTCAGCAATGTAAGTTCATGACACCATAAAATTTGGGAAGTATGGGGACACTGTGCACTGATAAAATGCCAATGTCACTTAAATTAAGAAACACATTCAGATCTGGTTTAAACTCAAATTAAGGAAGCCATTTTTTAAAAAGATTATTTTTCAAACCAAAATTATTCCCAGCACTATCACATCACATGATCAACCAGAAGATCACCTCACTGTAGCAAATCCAGGAAATATACTTGCTTTGCTGCTTGCATTCAAAATATTTGCTTTAAAAACCACCAAAACACACTAAAAACAACCAAAAAAAACAACATACCCAACAAAACAAATAAATAAAAAAGACAATGCAACTTAATTATATCAGGAACCGGGATGAATGACAGTGAAAGAAAGAATTAAAATAGACTGCATTCAATAGACTTTCACATTACTCAAAATTATTAAGCTAATGGCTAAAATCCAGATCTTGAAAAACATTAAACTTTTAGTATTCCTGTCCATCAAGGAATAAAGATACCTTCTTCTTGTTATAAGCTATGACACTGTAAGTGAAGGGGGAAAAAAAGCCAAAAGGCATCCCCCCAAAACCCTACTCTTCAACAATTCTTTGAAATACAACCTCCTACGTCATTTAATTTTTGAAAACCCTAAGGTCATGTAACACACTTTCTCTGTCATTTGTAAGTACATTAACTCAGTGGCCATACGACAGTGAAATTATGATAATGGGCTGCTAAAATGGGTCATGCAGACACTGTGTTTCATGTTAGCTTCAAACAACAGTGAGAATATAGTCCAAATCAAATATGACAGTACAAAAGCACATGGTTTACTTTTCTCAAGGCTTTGCCAGTAACTGGGAAGAAGGCTGCCACCACTAAACATAAATGCATTAGTGGAGTTTCCCACCTATGAACTGTCCTCTCCCCACCCATGATCCTCTAAAAGAAAACTGCCATGACAAAGCAACAAACTTTGAAATAAAAAACTATAATTCCTTGCAAGGTTTTTGTTTGCATAATATCAAGGTTATCACTAGACAAAGCCCACATTCTTAAAATGAAAACAGTTTCATATAATTAGACGGAGAACAACACAAATTCCTCACACAAAATAAAATGGGTTTTGTTTTTTTTAAGAATATAATCATCAGCATGCACTCTTCTGTCTGGACACAAAATTCAGTGGATACTGTCGCCTGAAGCCTAGCCAATGCATCGCCGTATGCAAGTATCCTTTGAAGAGCCAAGAATTAAAACATATCTAATGTGATATATACGCAGAAGCCAACAAACCACAACATTAAAAATTATTATTACTGTAGAGTTGAATGACAAAATGATCCTGAAGTGCACGCTTCAGGGACAGTTTGTTTATGTTTCTACTTGTATCAATCTACAGGATCAGGAATATTGTTTGCGAAATTCACATATGCATGGCACATCAGTGTTTGCTTGTCCTTTCTTTTTTTCATACATAGTGTTGCAGTTGGGAGGAAAAGAACTGCAGTGTTGAGACTCTTAAAAGACGACCTCCTGAAAATGAAGGCAATCCGCACAGAATCGAAATCTGTGCATGAGTTAAAATCATACAACTACATTTAACCCATTGATTTTTTTACGATATTAATACTTATTAACTACCTGTAATAAAGGCACAATTTTCTATAAAAAGCCCTTTTCTCTTTCTTTGTCTTTTCTGCACAATTTGAAAACTGTCAGTCTAATAGTTCCTAAGAGAACTCAAAGCAGTAAGGTTGATGAACACAAAAGCACAGAAACACCATCGCATGCAAAAGTTAGCTGAATAGCACAGATAATTGCTTAGATAATTATTTTGATAGAAGCCCTGCTGAAAGCTCCTATATTTTATCATACATGTTAAGTGTACATGACCCATCTTCTACATGTGTGCTTAAGTTGGTTGATAACTCAAATTAGTGACTTTTTGCTTTTTCTGTATGTCCAACATGAAAAATAGCATGTGCAGTTAGCTAAAAGAAGAATGGGCAACCTAGATTACCAGGCTCATATTTATTTTTAAGCAAATCGTGTCTGTCAGACATGGGGAGAAATCAAGTTACATAATTTATGTAAGGGGTGTCCATTATGTACACAGTAATGTGGCAATCTGTGAGAAGACAAGCAAGCAGCAGTGAGAGAAGTTGCTCTTGAGGAAGAGCACATTGCCCATCTCCAGCCCGTGAGCTTCCTGAGCCTTATGCAGCCTGACTGACAATGAGATTTAATGTAGCCTAACTACAGTAGCCTTGAGCAGAGATGCAATTATAACAGGAAGGCATAGAGAGTTTTAGTGTATTAGATGGTATCAGACTGTTGCGAGCATCAGTGGTGTAATCAGCAAACGCTCGCTCTTCCAGCCTCTTCCCCCCACCACCTGAAAATTCAGAACATAAGAACCTTCCACTATTAAGAACTTGAGTAAAGGTCATTCTGTTTTCCTCAATACCACAAAAATGGCATAGCTAGATTTGACATGCATATGCAAATCAGCACAGATGAAAAAAAAAAACCTGATTCTCCTTCACACTAGATTACTGTATCTGTATGAAATGTTGATATAAACACCTTGACTAAGAAAAAAAACCACAGCAGTGCTGTGGTTTAATTGGCAGGATAGACTTAACAGATGCAGCAATGCTGGACAAGGTTATTGTCTCATGGCAGATGATAACAAAAATGTACACTGCTATACTGGTCAGAAAAGTATAAATTCAACTTCAGTTGCATTTTAACGTACTTCAAGCATTTCCATCAACAAGACGGGAAGGTACTTTTCAATAAGTTAGAATAATATACCAATTACAGGTAACTGGTTAAAAATACCAGTATATATAATACAAAGCAAATGGAAATATTTATATGGGAGAGAAAAAGATCACCATGGCTGTTGAACTTGTAGACATCTGAGATGTCTTAATATGCAACCTGTCACTTAGTGCTTTGACATGCAATCTTTCTTGGCCTTAATTAACGCTTTTGTTTCAAAGAGTTTTGAGTAAATTTATCTCCTGACTAAAAACTGCACCCCAGACTCCCCCCCCCAAAAAAAATTCAAACCATTTTATTTCACTAAGAAGATAACCAACCCAAATGTTAACTGTGTGTTTATATGAAGTTTAGAAGGAGAACTACTGGCAAGAGTAAATAGAGACTGTTATTTTGACCATACTTTTCATAAAACACATGTTCCCACAGAACCACAAAGAGCATACATACAGACTAAATACATGCAAAAAAAAAAGGAAAAAAGAATCCAAATCCCACCTATTTATCACAATAGGAGTCACCAAATCACATATTAACTTCTACAACCCATTCTGAACTTCTTTTTTAAGCCTTGTGATGGGTCTAGGTAGATATTATGTGCACTAAAGTAACACAGAAATACACCCCTATCTAGCACTAACATCCTTAATTTGTCACTTTCATGGCAGACATTGCCAGATAGTCTAGAGGTCCAGAAATGTTATGTTGCCAGCACAAAAGCAACTGAAGTACCTGACCACTTAAGCCCTCATATTTTAAAATTCATGACAGAACCAAAGTAAATTTTACTAAAGACTATTATATAATCAATAAGTTGTTCAAAACATTTTTCTCATGGAAAATTATGATGTTATTTCAAGCAACTGCTTATTACTATGTTATAAAGCATATTCCTCTGCAGTATTCTGTTCAGGTTCATGAAACCTTGGCAGCATTATACATTTCCTCTTGATATACAGCAAGAAGTAACAGAGTTTGGGACAGTAATAAATAGGATTCATCACTTTAAAATAGTTTAACATCCATTGTGTGCATTAAATGTTGGGGAAATGTTTGCAGGAACTACTGCAGAAGAGCTGCAAATCTAATTCTTTTCCCCTGTCTGATTGATACAATCAGGAATTCATTTAAATGGTCCTTTAGTGAGCTGTCATCAAACTGCAGCCCATTTACAGAAGGTTAGCTAATTAATGAACTCTTGATTCAAGATTAATTTGGCAACGCTTTTTAATTTTCACCTTAAAACCATGACAAACAATGACGTATTTTAATTAGAACTTCAGCTATAGCTGAGTGCTTTATATACATCTTTGATATTGTAAACAGATCACATCTATTCATTGGTAAATAGATAATAATGTTTAATTATCTGGAAATTAACAAAAGACTAACAAAGTATCCTTATTTTACACATGCAGAAATAACGTATGTCCATAAAATGAAATGTCTTATTGAAGAATGTAGATTCCAGTACTGTACCTCCAAAATCCCTCTGTAACACATTGCTTTAATAAAAACTACTAAGTGCTAATTAAAAAGAAAGATATGAGCGGGTGTATTCATACGCATACCTATAGATGTAGCAATTCAACTATCCAGTATAAACCTGCTTCTTGTACCATAAAAATAATGCTGTCTTCATGTAAACTGTGATATTTCTGCACAATGATCGGTGATTTATTTGTGAAATTGCTAGAATGGCGAAGCACACAGAGGTCTCAAAGCTCTCGACCAAGGTAAATAAAATGTCATAATATATTTAGCAAATAATAATGGAAAAATAGAGAAAAACATCAACAGAAGATGCCAGGAAACAAATGAGAATGAGAAAGAATAAAATTCCTAGCATTTCTTCCCCCAAATAAAGTCACTGTTCACAGTGCTGCAGCCTAAATAATAGCAGCAAATTTAACTCCATTTTCAGAAGAAGCTCAATCACATTATTTTCCAATTTATCATTTTAATTTTCACTAGTGTCTTCTGTCTATAACTTCTTCTTTTTTCAAAAGACATGCCCTTTCATATTTTTTACTTTATTTGCCATGACCCCCAACTCAGTTATTCTAACCACAAAAAGGCTGCAATGAAACACCATCGTTAAGTGAAAGCAGCAGTAAGCTCCCGCATATTGTCTGTGTTTTTGTTTGTGTATTTGCTTTAAGGACAGGAAAATGGAACAGCATTTAAGATTCTCATAAAAACCATGCTCACAAATAACACAATCAATAGCTTGTGTTTTTTTTCAGAAATCACTTTAAACTAACTTGTCTCCTAACAGTGGAGACGTAGAGTGCTTTCATCTGTTTTGAAATCTGGCCTTTAATTGCTTCAGATTAACATTAAAATGCTATAGTGCTTACCAAAAAATGTCTTGGCTAGAATTTCATGCATTTTATTTCATTTTAAACACTGTTATACATCAATGACAAAATATTCATCAATAACAGCAAAGATAAACCTAGAAATTAATTCAGTCTAAGAAGGTCTCACTTCCCCATTGATTATGTAGTCAGAGCTCAGCTAGGCAGGTGAAAGGTTCTGAATCAAACCAGAGTCATCTTTGCCTGAACATAAGAAAGTCAGCACATGCATGCACTTATCCAGGGAAGTATCTTTTCTTGGTTAGATTAATATGTGAGCCTTTCTGTAGAGAAGTAGCATGCAGACTGTTGGAGCCAGGCAACTGCTCAAAGACCTCTGGGTGTTTTTTAATTCCATTTTTGTTCTTCACTGACTTTACAGCAGGTGATGTTTCTCAGTGGTTTATGGACAGCATAATCAAATACCAGGGAGAACATGAATTCTTGAACATTTTTATAGTGCAGCCATGTCTTAATAAGGAGATGAATCCCGATCCCAAACAGACATCTAAACAGGCATAGAGTACTCCTAACTTCCATGCTTATTTACTGTGTCCCAGCTATTTCCAGAAATCATTATTCCCTGTGGATGTGTGACCTCTCATATTTCACTTTAGTCACATTTCTGATCATTTAGAACACCTGTGGAAAACACATCAACAGCTAACCAAAAAGCAGTACCACAAAAGTATGGTGTGATTTGTTTTCTCATGTGACTTAGTATCTGGAAAGGAGCAGAAGCAGCAGGAGCAAACTGTCCGTGTACAGGCAAATGTTCCTAGAGCTACCAAAACTAATGAAGAAGAAAAATTACTGTTACAATAACTAACACCTGCGAGCAAACACAATACACTCTGACAAAAATGAATGCATAAAGTAAAATAGATAAAGGCAAAAATCCAATTCTACATTCACAAACACAGGTACAAACTCATAGACTCTCCTGATGTAGCAGGGGTATTAGGGAGGAAAGAATTTGGCCCACTAAATGCATCTTTTTAATCCAGCAACTGTCCCCTTAACCAGGCTGAAAAAAAGCTATGAGATTAGAGGATAATTAGAGGATACAATAAGGGTTTTGCCACACAAACATTTGAGAAACAGCTTACATTAGAGCAGTCTAGCCCTAGATGTTTAAAATCATCTGTGTGAAAAGAGAGAGAGAGAGAAAGAAGAAAATCACCTCCTTGTTCCAAAGGAAGTGTTAGATTTTTGTACAATTATTTCAGTTTGAGTGGGTTGTGGAGAGCATTAAAGGAAATGAACAGATAAAAGTGTTTTCATCAGTTGTTAGTTCGCGCTTGAAAAGCTCAAATACCGTTTCATTTTAATAGTTCAGTCTTGGCATCTAGATACTCCTCAGAACACAATACAGACACTGACGAAGTAAGGAAAAGAACTGTGAGGCTACAGGTAAAGGAGAGGAGCACAACAGGCATCATCGGACAGTGTTTCCCCTTCCACTGCAGGGGCACAGAAAGCTCTTATCCAGGAGCTGCAGTGGAACATTTTTTGCCACCAGGACTGTGCTATGGAGTACATGCAGCATAGCCCCGGCCAGGACCCTGGCTCTTCGGTGATGGCTGGGTGACTCACTAGGTGTTGTTCAAAATTACTAAGAAGCACGTATATCAGCTATCATAATTTAAAAAAAAAAATCCCCAAAAGCCAAAATATAAAACATGTTTGTTCCTTTTATTTTGAAAAGCATGAATTTCTTTATATTACAACTTCTGTTGCTGCTCCATGGTGTGTTTTGTAAAACTCTCAGGACCTGCTCCTACCACGGAATGCATATCCTCTGCAAAATACTGCCTGCCCTTATTGGCACCAGGAGTAAATCATAGGAGGTACTGAGCAAATCACAGAAGCAGGCCCTTATTCACTATGTCCTCCTGCTGTTAAATCTTCACTAAAATGTGAGGGGAGACCCTGAGGCTTTGACTTTTCCTGTTTGGTCTTTTCATAAAAATTATCAAGTGTGCAGATGGCAAAATGCAAATCCATGAGGGTTTGTGTTTTCTGATCTAAACATGAATTTATTTAAGCAGGGAACCCCGTAAATATGTTCGAATGCTAAAATACAAGAGGTCATGAAACTATGGAGGATACTAATTTTTCGGCAATAATGATAAGAATATTAATACTTAGCTAGGAAATGGTAAACAAGCAAGTTAGCTGCAAAAACTATTTTAATTCCACACCTGCTTGCAGAAAATACTATACATATACATGGCACTAATTTGCAGCTGTAATGGAAAATTAAATTTTATGACTTGGTTCTATCTGAAGAAAAATATATTGCATTAGTGGATATTCTAAGACTTGAGGAATAACAAACCATACCATACATATTATAAAATATTCATGGCGCACATTCAGCTACTTTCAAAGAAGAAAACCTTGGATATCTAATAAAATGCATTTCTTGACTCTTTGGTTGGGACTACATTTACACCCAAAAGCCCTCAAAGTGTTCCATTCAGCCTTAAAACAAACACCAGTATCTGGTTGGATTAACATTTCTTGTCCAAGCTCCTTACACCATTATGCCCATTTTATTCATACAAAAACACCACTGAGTTCTAGAGTAATCTCCTCTGTGTATCAGAAACCTGACTGCCACTCATGGTCAGGATCTTCCTTTCCTGCAATTAATCTAAAAATACAAATCGTAGATTTAAGGTACAGATCTCAAGCCAATGAATTACTTAAAATGTAAGCACAATTTTTAAAATACCCTGGGAATACTCACATATCTAAAGAAAGGTGCATGCTTAACCTTTGAGAAATAAGTTACTGCCTTTCTGAGTCAACAGGACTCATACACATCAGAGGAACAAACACAGATGAGCCTGCAGTTGCAAAAAGAGGACCGGAGCCTTGCTAACTACATTACAAGCCACATAAAAATGCATACTCAAAGCTATCAGAGGCCATCACTAAAAGCTAGAAACTCCTAAACTGGTTTAAACATAACATACAATAAACCAAATTTCTGGTTCCAATGATGCTCCTGAAGACCAAGCTTGCTTTTGTAAGAACTTCAGTACTGGAACTCAGTAAAAATAATATATCATGCATACAATGTTTGTGTTAGACTTTTCTTGCCTGTAGGAGAGTACAGTTACCTAGTCTCAAGCTGTTTTTATTCTGCCTTAAAGGAGTTATGGAAAAGAAAGATCAGTTTGTAAAGGTATTACATGTATATAAAAATGTATTATATCAAATTCTATAACTCTATATTATATACATTATTGTTATTTTCTTAATTTTGAAAATATCATCTACTGATATTTCTTTCCCGATTATTGAAAAAAAACTTGAAACTAACAGGGTCCCTTTTTGTTTACTTCTGTATTCATACGCTGGCATTAAAGACACTGATAAAGGCTAGGGGTGTTAAGGGTTTAGTTTACTGCCAGAGCTTGGATCAATACAGGAGAGCTCTTTCTGTGTGTCTTACCAACCTGAGGTCTTCTTGCACTTGCAGAGTGCACAAAATCCCACCAGTGCCCACAAAAGGGGGAACTGAGATCCAGGCACCTAATTTTTTTTTTTTTCCCCCAAAATAATTGTCTCATATTGTTAATCTTCATTTTCATAGATGTAACAAGGAAGAAGCAGTGTTTGGCACAGTGTTAACCAAGGGAAAGTGAACCCTGGGGCTGGCACTCTCCGGAGCTGAGAGTTCCCTCCCTCTTGCCTGCTTCTGCCCATTGCATCTAAGAGCTACCTCTTTCACTGTTTACCTGCCTATGAACAACAAGCATTTGTCTGTATTCCTGGGCTTAATAACTGTAATTATAAATCAATGTGCATTAATAAAATAAGTTTATAAGAGCTTAGTTGGCTTTCTATTTATGGCATTATAAAATACTCATATGTTATATGAACAATCCCAAGAGATTTCTGTTATCTATTCTCCTAATCATTTTATGGTTATAATCTCATAGTCATTTCAGAAAGAAACAGTCAAAGTAGCTTTGTAAACACCTATTTAATTTCTCAGTATTGTGATTTGGAATTTTCTCTCCCCTGTCCCAGTATGTGTTTTTAAAAATAATTAAAAACCCTCTACCCAGGTTACAGGGCACAGGAAGAGAAATTTTTGCTCAAGCATATATGGTAACATAATATTAAGGACAGTAATGTAGCCAGCCTTGCATGACCTCAAGCACAAGGAAAACTTTTACTGAACAAGTAGCATGCCTTTAGGTGTCCCCCAAATGTCTTGATGGTTGATGCTTCAACATAAGGATGATTAAGAAACCACACGTCCTACCAAAATAGTGCACTCTAAAACTTGGAATAAATTCCCTTTCTCTAGCTGCAACATTTCTTAGCAGAGCTTTAGCACTCCATTATTGTGAATGTTTTTTGGCCGAAGGCAAAAAATATTGACAAAATTCCACCTCCAAGACAGTTATTGTCTCTGTATACTTGATAGCAGCCTTCAGAAGTTCACCTGCCAGTATTAAATCCTTGGTTTGGGTGAGAGAAGTAAAAATTTGCTAGCATTCCAAGCCATTTTACTGTAGCAGCAGCTACAGCAGCAAATCAAATTGTTCTTTCAATTAAACCCATTCAGTGCCTTAGAGAAGAAAGATCTAGCTTTGCCTTTCTCCAAAAAAAACTGCAGTTTATGCCAAGCCTGAAGTTTTAGTACAACTGAGAGGAAAAGGCTCAGATGTTCTTATTCTAGTGGTCAATAACCCACATCACAAACTAAAAAGCGTTTCAAGCTATTTGCATATATTGGACAGTCTCCACTAGAAACCTGTGACATCCAAGTAGGCCAGATGCCAAGGTCCTCAAGGGGGGCATCACCATGTTTGAACCTTCCTTTTGTCAGCGGATTTGCTAGAAACTGGCAATACACTAGAACATATCTGAAAGCACAATCAAACGATGTGTCACGGTAATGTCTCATATTTAAGCAGGCCAGAAAGAGCACTTTGAGATGTACTAAAGCACCTCAATAGGAAGTACTCAGGCAAGTAAAACAGGAGCCTTAAAACCTTGTAACAGTGAGAGAAGGAAATTTCAGTCATAGAAAACAAGTATCACCATGATTGTTCTGAAGCAAAACACTGCAGTGCAAATTTAGCTGGTTTTGACTGAACAGCAAAATACTTTTCTATATCCCTCACATCAAGACATCTACCTAAAAACACAGCAACTGCCCCACATACACACAGTTTGTTTGCATGTGGGGCACAGAGTGACAGCAATTATTTACCTTGCTCTGTTTACCTTTTGGGTTGTTTTGAGGGTTTTGAACACCATTTCACTCATTGGAAGAACCAGGGAAATAAGTAAGATGACATCTGCTAACAGAATATATAACTGTTGCTGTACCACAGAGGGGACTTGAATAACTATGTGGCAGTGTCCCTTTAAATGAGATGTCCATGACTACACAAGGATGAAAACCAAATGACCCCACATGGGTAATCTATCCAGGTTAGAGAGGAGGTCATTGCAGGGGCACTATAGAAAGGCATGCGCTCTGCACGGGAAAGCAAAAGAATGTCAGAAACCAGAATTTCACAGGCTTTAACATCAGCTCTTTCCCTGATGCTTTTTAAAAGAAAACTTTAAAATATTGTAACACCAAGCCAACAGCTTTGTTCCCAACAGAATGTCAAATCCTCTACTATTCATGCAAACACTTCATACTGACACCATAGCAGGAGACAGGAGACAGCTCCAAATCAGGTACCTTTTACACTGACTCTATCACAAAACACTTCTTTCTGCAGCTGTGCAAAAAGCTGGCCTTATATTCAGAACAAACAGATACTACCACTTGCCCAGGATCAGAATAACAACAGATGAGTTTATCATGTCTCTGTAAGAAGCAATCTCACCACTCAACTCTCAATTTAATGGAAGTTCAGAACACTCAGTATGTTGCAGGATCAGGCACTTATGCTGGCATAAAAATGTTATCAAAACTGGATCACTAAACAGAACTATCACAGCTCTTGAGAAAAGACTTTTTCTCTCTTCTTAACCCAAATTTGCTCAGTAGATAAAACAAAATTCATTTCACCTACTAACTAGAGTATTTTCACTGGCCAACATTAGTATACTTCTGAAAATAAGTGTTCCATTTCTCTTTTCTAATTATTATTTCTAGCATCTTTCTCTCCGTCATGGTTTTCTCCCTCCCTTCAGCTGCACACACAAACACACACAGACTCCCCTATGCCAAAGGCAAAGGAGTCAATCCAGCTTCTCTTCACTGATTATGGGCCTGGTTTTAATTTGTGCAATAGTCCTTTTGATAACAATGCCTAGTTAAAACATCCATTAAAAGTCTGTATCAGTCATTTAATGGAGGACGAATCTAATAGGGTTCCATTGGAACTCCTCCATTAACTTTTAACAGAATTCTTTCTTATAGTCAGTGTTGTAAAACAGGGATATTTTACAAATTTAAGACCAGCCTCATTCTCCATGGGGTAATAGTTAGGTCACTGCTTCCCAATCTTTTTTGGGTAACTACATCAGTTCACCATTTCAGCTGCAACGATCAGCCTCTTCACATTTTATTAATTGCAGCATGTACATGCTCACTCTCACTAAACTCCAAATTACAACGTGCCCTGGAAGTCCCAGTTGTATGGCTGGTCATAATGCATATAATAAAAAGCATGGCCACCAGTTTCTAAAAAAAAATATATTACCAACCAGACACTAACAACAAAGGACCAGACCTACCACAGTAGTTACTGATCTAACTTTTATTCAGGAACCTAAGCTACAGTGATGAGCTGCTGTCTAAAGAGATCTCAGCAAATCTGCCTAAAAACTACATGGTATCTGTATTGGTATATATAGCAGCTGCTGGAAGAAAGAACCACTGTATAAGCAGTATCTCCTTCCACACTGAGATTTACTGGTAAAAAACAGCAAACAACAAAACTGAGACCATCTTCCTGTGCTCATTAGCCATTCTATGGTATTACAAGATTGTCATCTTGGCAATTATATTATACCCTTTTGTATGTAAATTTCAAAATCTTGAACACAGAAAGGCAACTCCTGCTAACTTCATTTTACAAGTGCAATAGCTCAGGCACAGGAATAGAGTCCAGGTCTTCTAATTCCCAGCCTTCAAGAGCAATGTTGAAGGCACCGGGAACTGGCAGTGTTCCTTCAGAACTAGCTTAAAATAAGGGAATATTCTGGTTCTTGGCCAGACTCAGAATGGTGGAAGCACACTCTCTACCATGACAGATCTCTAGTTACAGAAGCATGAGTTACAGGTGCATGCAGGAAATGAGAAGGGATTTACTAGGGAGATTCCAGCCTGAACAAGTGAATCGCCGTAATGGAACAGGTCAGGACCCCTGACTTCCACTGCCGGCTTCAAATTCCTCCACCCACAGAAAGCAGGGGGAAATATTGTCAAGATTATCCTCCTGTCACACTTTCAAAATTAAGAATTTCATTAATCACTCAGGAGTTCAAAGATCCTGTAAATCTGATTCTGTTCGCGCTTCCACCGATTTGACACTGATGCAGCTATGAATCCATTGGCTGCAAATGAGGCAGCCCAAATTGCATATGCATAATAAGAGGAATCAAGTTCATAAATGTTATGATTTTCTTAGTCTCAATCAGCAAACTTGAACATGAGCCCTGGAACTGACCTGGCCTGTGCAGCAGAGCCACTTTAGAAGAAAACACAAATGAAGGCACTTTTTTCTTCCCCCCTTCCCATCTCCCATTACATCCTGCACAAGTTTAAAAAATAAAACTGCAATAAAATGTCCCTAAGATACATGTGGTTGTATACACACCTTTCTCAAGGAGTAGAATCATTCAGCTTTTGGCCTTGTGCTTCACTATACACTGAACTAAGCAGATGTTTTGCTACCACCCTATAAAGTTTTACTCACAAGTTTGTTTATACATAAAAAGACACACATACATTCACAAGCTTTTCTCAGGCTGGACAACATGTCACAGAAGTGCTGACAAAAAAAGGCAAAAAGATGAAAGAACAGTGCTGTCTGTCTTTACCACTTTTATTATTTGGGGGGGAGGGGAAGACAACTTGGTGAGGTTCTGGGAGTAAAACTGTTTGTGTGTTTGTTTCATCCACTTATTCATCATGGCCAACCAGTAGTGAAGAAACTGAAATTACACCTAGTAGGAAAAGCCAATGAAAACAGGAAAATGGGAGACCAAGGTACAGACTTTTTAAAAAGGAAGAAAAAGGGTCACACCAAAATACATTATCAAGAAAGAATCAATTTTTGTACATGTGAAATCACATCAGTTGCACCTAAGCCTTTGGAGAACTTTTTCAGCTGTCTCAAGGGAGCATAACCATTGGAAAATGTAACCACTGTATCTAAATACAGTAGCAGAGATTGTTTTCTCACATAGGAAACTTGTGACAAGAATATATCACAGAAAAAAAAATAATCTGAATTTAGCCATTCAGTCTTAGATTACATCAGCATGACACTATATTCTCTCCAACACATTTTTCACCACACAGCTACACCTGTATCTGCCCTGCCCTCTGTAGCTTACCACCAATTACTGCATCTTTGAAATTGTACATCGTAACTGTACATCTCAGCATCTTGCTGAAAAATTTAACTGGCAGAAAAAGTAGCAAAGCAGAGGACAGCCGGTGCTACTGAATCAAAACCCTAGAGAGAAAGACTGGTTTAGAGAAAGTCCAAGTCATCTTGTTTTCAAAGGAAAAGAAAATCTTTGAGGCAATTTTCTTTGGGAAGCAGGGAAACTTAGGAATAGATTTATCCTCAGTGGTTTAACATGCTAGGCAAAGATGAAGGCTGATAGGATGAACTGCTGGTGCAAGAGACATCTGAACTACTTTAATGCCAACATTCCAGGCAAAGACTACGTCTCAAACTAGAGAACAGCAAGTTTCTAAAGGAATTGCGTCACTTCAGAACATTTCACTGTACGCCTATACAGCAGCCACACTGGTGCTCAGGCATAGAACACTTCCAAGGAACTGTATTTAGTTTGTGAAAAGAGGGGTAGCTAAAACTCTGCTCATTTCTAAGAACAAGTCTAGCTGCACCTGGTATAGACACTCAGTGAAAGCAGATTAGTTCTACAAAGTCGCTACTGCGCAGAAGCAGCTGAGGAATGGAGATGTGTTCTCTTTGATGATAGAAGAGGTAATCCACACTGCTGTGGGAGTGGTAACCTTCAGCAGAAGGGCAGCAGAAAAACAATGGTGGTAGCAGCAAATTTCCACAGTCAGGTTTGCTGCATCTTTGGTCTCAGCAAACAACAATGACAGTGCCATAAACTCAGAGGGCTTTGGCAAGATGCATATAAAATACAAACATGCAACAATCAATCAAAGGCATAGGAAGATGGAAATGGGCAGGGCGGCACTGTGCTGAGGAAGAGGATTAGAGAGACTATACATTCTGGTGATTTTTTCCACTGAAACTGCTACAAGTAGTATTCTCCAGTCTAGAAACACTCTCTAGGAGAAGTCAAAAGAAGAAATTAAGATTCTTTCGAGTGCAAAGCATTGCAGGGATGTTCATGGTTCAGTCCCATTTCTTCACACTAACATTTTATTTCTGTGTGCTCCTTCCAATACAGCAAATAGAGTACAAAGGGACAAACCCTGAAAGATGTATCTGATCTAAGCAAAAGTTAAGCTGGAAGTACAGCACATGAAGAAGGGTTTTCTATGTGTAAACAGAACACTTAATGTGAGGAACTGGCTGTTCACCTTAGGAAGTTAACCATACTTCATGAGGATCCCCTAGAAATTGAGAACTTTCTAAAAGCAGATGCTGCTGATCACGTAAGGCAAAAGAATGAAAAAGGATTAATGATAAAAATTTACCTCTTTCCCAGGCAGATAATGGGGTTGATGATGTGTTTATTTGATTGTCCAACTAAGTTTTTATTCCATCTATCTGATTCCTAATGAGCAAATTTAAAGTTCAAATGAAGTACTCTAAGTATGACATCACTTAGCAAAATACAATGTAAATCATATATAGCATACAGAATACATGCAAGTGATAATCTTTACAAGAAAGGATGAGAAAAAAGCAGCTCAGCATAGGCTATGCATGGAAACACATGTTAGCTAGAAGCTGCCTAGTCAGAGGGATAGGTGTGGTTTAGCGAAGGACAGAGAACTGAATAAAGCATCATAAGTTGTGGACTATACTCCTAGCCCTGCAAAGCTTCCTACAAGACTTCACCTTTATAGTGTCTCTCCTTACTTTTTACTCCATGTTAGCTTTTTTCAACCATGGCTGTATAGTCTGGGGGTAGAGCCTGTGCTCAGCGTTTCTAAGCAGCATCCACCTGAACAGGCTCTGATCTTGACTCAGAGCCTTTAGACAACAAGATGCTTGTTTCTCAAATTAAAAATAACTAAAACAATTTTACAAATCTATAAATGTAACTTACACACAATGCCAAAGACTGCTTAGAAACCCGAAAATCCAGGATTTAGATGTTCATGTGATCCGCTACCTTTAATTCAAATAAACCAGTCAAAACCATCCAAGTGTATCTGATGCCCCATTTGTCTTGAATACAAAGCCATTCCCACTACATTACTCAAACACATTCTTATCACTTGAGCATTAACTTTATTCTCAGATTCCATTTCAATACAACTAAATGCAGCAGACGCCAACAGGACTGCCAGAGATACATGAACGTACAGCTAATTTTAGAAATTTGTTTAATTTCTTTTTTTTCTTTCCTTTCTAGGAATGTATCAGTAAAGGACAGGCTCTGGAGAGCACCAAAATTTAGAAGAACAGAGGCATGTCTCTGCAAATTGACAAAAAATCCTTCATGTTACACAGAATACAATCACCCTGTAAATACAAAGGCCAAGGAGTCAAAAAAAGTACAGTCTACTGAATATATCTCAAGTGCAGAAACACCTGTACTAATTACATCACTGACTCAGGTTAAGTGCACAGTAATCAGACAACAAAGTGTTAACAGTCAGTGAGATGGCATGTAATTACTGTTGCATCCAATGGAGTTGTCCAGTACTGTATGTACCACATTGTTCTTGTTATTACGTGGTAACTATCAAATTACCATGTGTCATCACTGTAACATTAGGTTGATCCACTATGGAAATTCATTCTGTTCAACAGCAGTCTAAATTCTTCATTTTGTCCCTCTGGTGATGTGGGCAGGTGGATTACATATTGAACTATACTAAAGGTTAAAGGACTAGGTTAGGCACTTCATAGATTAAACCTGATCAAACAGACTGATTCTGTCACCTTTTCCCACTAAGAATTTCACTACTCTACTGCAGACGGGATAATACTTGACATGGTACTACTATCTGTCCCAGAGTGATCATTTTCTCCTGAAATTTCCTGATGTAAAACCTACACCAACTTTCCCTCTCTGCAGCTATAGTAGTTACTATCTTAAAAAAAAAAAAAAAAAAAAAAGGAACAGAGTAGAAAAGCAGGTTTTGCTTGCTGTAAATGGAAGGGAGTCAAAGATGTCAGGAGGTCCATTTAGGACTTACATTGTTACTAGTCTATTTTACTCACATAGACATAGAGAAAATAATACTATGATGAGGGGAAAAAAAGTATAAGGTTTTTTTTTGTTCAGGGACAAACAGAAACAGATACATCATGGTAAGCTTTGGTTCACACATTTTCTGCATCTATATTTCCGTGGAGAACAAAATTAAGTGTTGAAGTGTTTTAAAATAACATTAGGAATACACACACAAGTCTTGGAAACAGCCCAAGCAAGGGAGCAAAACTTCAAGTGTAGCTCTCAACCTGGGAACCTCCCACACTACAACAAACTCATTAGCAACTGCTAACAAGCCACCTGGTGTGAGCTACATGATGAGTGAAAATATGATAGTGAGGATGTTATGAAAATGGTTATCACCCATCAGTGCATTCACTACAAGGAGTATTTTGCACATATATTTTACATTAACACTTGGAAGGTGCTCAGATGTTATGTGAACAAAATCCCATGCAAGAGCCCACAAAGATGACACAGTGGTTTCAAGGGCACAGGATTGTTCACTATTAGCTTCAGTGGCATCTACATAGGTGCACAGCCAAATCTATACACAAATGAAAGTCAAAGACATTAAAGGGACAAAGACAATTGGGTAATTATGTAAATAAAATTTGAAATATTATAAAAGATTTATCAAAATGAGGAGAGAGTCTTTTCTCACCATGATTAGTTAGCACATAACAGAATCCCTGAGAAGACAAGACAATTACAGTTTCACACAGGTTAGCAGAATAAGATAGACTGTCTGGGGAAAGTAAGATTTATCGACAACTACCATGTGTCATCTTTACCAGGACTGGCCTCAGATTTGTAAGTATGTCTGAATTAACATAGAGGTAAAACACAGGGTTCTTTTCCCTCTGAAGAAAGGCCTGAGGTCTCAGAAAAACCTGTGACAACAAATACTTTCTCTGCAGAATACTCCCACCCCAACAGCTGCAGCTCATGCTTGAGCGCTTTGAAACAGTTCATTGATAGGTAAAGGTAGTCCTCTGGCTACATCTGGTAAAAAAAGGCCTGAAGGCAGCTTTTTCCCAAAAATGGCTCACTTCCTTTCCCCTCTGCAGTTTTGCACAGAGCATTTCTGACCACTTGCCACATCTCTGTCACTCTGCCAGCAGCTCCATGGCTCAAGATTACAGCACTGGAGATGCATGCAGTTTGCAAGTATTAAGAACTAACAAGTCGGGAAATGTATGTTTATGGACAAACAATGCACTGTTGTCTCTTCAACAATTTACCTCCAACCTTTCTCCGTATTTTCTGGAATCCCTTGCAGAATGCAGTTCTTGTTATGTCTCAGGCATTTCTGACTGCCATTTCAGTCAGAAATGGTGGCCAGTGGAGGCAAATGACAACTGGAAGAATTCCTTGCAAGCAATTTCTAAAGAAGACGAGAAGCAAGGAATGGAAACAGATTCATGTCCTCATATTACATCTAGGTTGTTCTTACACTGTCAAATATAGTGCCTCCAAATCACAAGTGATATTGCTCTGTTTATAGTAACAAACATGGTGGAACAGCATACACGTAATTCAGGAGGTTTCACCACTGTGTCCTCTAGCCCCACTCTAAGCAGACATAGTAAAGTAGTAACAGCATCCCGTAGCCTTGTTTACACTGCATCTTGCACCATTTACTACACCAACGGTTAAAACATGCACCTAATCAACTGAAGAGTAGCCCTGAGTTTTGCTGCTCAAGATCTACCCTTGACTCTAAACATGCCAACAAGAATTGAGTTCAAAAAGATGTCTTACTTATCTTGGTGTCACATCTGAGGAACTGCCCTGCTAAAAACTGCTTCTGTACAAAGAACTCTACAACAGCACATGAATATTTCTGTGATGCAATCACCAGTGTCTTCAGCAGTGGGATCTTCCCAAGTACTGCCTTAAAGTAAAGCTTTGGGGCCATTGCTGCCTGTGTTGCCCATGGAAAGTAATGAACCAAGTTATGGGAGAGGGAGAACAAGGACTTTGTCTCTTTAATTCTGCATGCATGATAATGTTTTTAACCACTAAGGTCATACCTGCATGTGATGACTGACAACTTTTCAGCTTGATTCAAAGCAAACAGCTGTTGGTTTGATTGCCTAGCAACTAAAAGTTGATGGATGACCCTTAAGATGGATAACTACCATAAATCACCTCATTCAGACTCTCAGAGAAAAAAATTAAAAAACAATGGTTTTCATGACATTTGCTGCACTCCATAATATGCCATGATAAATTTGGCTGCCTTATGGATGCACAGTTGTGGCTGCTGAAATTAGACACTTTTGTTTTCTGCATTCTGCACTTCTTGTAGCCCCCTCTGTAAGGTGTGTTCATATTAATATACTCCACTGTCAGAAGAAAGCAGTATACCAGAAGCTACTGTCAGTCACCACAAGGCAGGGAGAATCTGTATTGAATCTCTGCATCACCAAACAGCTTTTAATCAGGAAACAGCAGTCTTATATCATAGCTATGGCACTGGACTACATGCATTAATAATGGTTACAATATATTTAGTGTAATGACTTGACCCCGGTCAACATTATTGATGCTGTGATTAATATGAATTTGATAAACTGCTTCCTCTTTGAAGACATTTTGTATGTTTCTCAAGCAAGAGAAAAATACTTCTTATGTATAAGTAAATATAGCAGGCCTTCATAAAGGTATTCTGATTTTAGCTGCACAGGTGTAAAAATAGATCTCTCAGGACTTATACTAGAGACCCTGAAACTGAAATCTAAACTACAAGAAAGAGGGGAAAAAATATCCTCATTTTAATCTCATTAATACAAGGAACAAAAAAAAAAATCCCAAACCCCCAAACCTTGATTCTGAATGGAAGGCCATATTCCTCCCAGAGAGTGTTCAGACAGAAAGGGAAATTCCCTTTTATTGTTCTAGATAATAGGATTTCTCTGTTTGTTATGTACAGAATACATATGCATTCAAAAAACAGATGTTCATAATTGTTTCCATTGTTTGGAATTTTTTTAAACTTTTGTGCTTGACTATTCATATGAAAACTCTCGTACTGAATTTGGTTTATGACAGCAAAGTGATTTCTGCTTTTGTTTAAAGACAAAAAACAAGCACAACAAGGAGGTAGTTTGGTGCAAGTTTTAGGACATCCTTGTGGAATGCTGCCTCAAATACTAGTATGTAAGGAGCTCACCAGAGATAAATGTGGTAAGAACTATCCTCCTCTTAGTGCATATATGTAGATACATGAATAAACAGCTTCCCAATGCATTTTTTGTATGATACAGTAATTCACAAACTGTGATACACGACCCACTGAATGAGGTGGGTCACAAAGGACCCAAGCTATGACCAGAGGTATGAAAAAGAATTCTGAAACCAGAATCAGTGGGAAACAGAAGGTATGAGTGGAAACCAGAAATCAGATATCAGACAGAAATGGAAGATAAGCGACTTCAAATGGGAGCATGTGCTTACTTGAACAAAGTAATTGGGAAAGTGAGGGAAGAAAGCTTCAAGGTATGACTGAGCCGTCAGAACATGTGGGGAACCTGCTGTCACTCTATCTAGACCTACGCTACCAGTTTCAGGAACTTCCCCCTTTACTGGAATCCGTTGAGCATTTCTGAATTCAAGTTAATTAATTTCTAAAAAATCAAGAGCCATGTTCCAAAGCATGAAACATTCTAATAAATTCATGAAGCACACTGGCGTGCTGGTGGTACTAGATCAGAAATAACAGCTGAAGCATGCCTTCCGATTCTCATCAGGTTGTAAGCAGTTTTCTAAAATGTGTATTCTGGAAATATAAGGTATGTTTTCACCTGCAAGATCATGATCTATGTTTCTGGATTTTACATAAGAGTAGAACATAAGCAACAAGGCTGTTGAGGTCTGCTGCATTTCTCAACAACCAAGAAAGCTGGTGCGCCAGCAGGTACAGGCACAATTTACTAGGCACTCGACTTCCGTAAGATACCTCAATCAGTAAGTGAATACATAGTTTAGATGCTCTTTGTCCTTCCCAGAAGAGAAGAACATGGAAATGTAACCATGCTAGTTGTAATGAAATTTATTTGGAACTTCTGAAATTTTAGAACGCAGCATTCAATAATCAATACTTTGCATTATTCAGCCACAGCACCCCTTCAGCTGAGAACCTAACTAGTGTAATTCACACAAACGAGTCTCAAGTGCACGTAGATACATTTAGCATAAAAGCTCTTATATACGTATAACATTCAGACACAGTCTCTATTTATTGTCTCGGCTTCAAGTCTCAGATGCCTCCGTGAAGGGCCCACTAAAGAGGACAAGACGGCATGCTGGCCCTTTAAAACTGAAATGGTTGTTTCCTTTCTGTAAGAAAAGTAAATCATGCTATAGTGAGTGGAGCTTTGAAAAAGCATCCATCCATTAAAGTTCATGGATCCTCGTTTCCAGATTGTCCCTCCCCTGGCTGTGTCTCAAGTTACAGCCTTGTACAATCCAAGTCTAAATAATATTCACTATGATAAATGACACCATAACTCCGATATCCACAATCAATCTTTGCTTTAAAGATACATCCATCTTCAATAATGTTGATGGGGATTCTGTAAAATGGGAAACGTGACTGTTTTCCCGACCTCCTAACAGTGGGGGAAGGAAGCTCTGAGTGATGGCTGTCAGCCCACATCTGGCTGCAAAAATAAATTAGCCTTATGTAGACAAATGAAAGGACCAGCCCTGACTAGAAAACAGCCACTCCTGAGCAATGGCTAATTTATAGGACTCCTTTCTGGAAAGTTCCTCACTGAAGCTACAGTCTCCTTAGCTATCTCTTTAAATGATATCTGATGCTGTAAATAACTTCAGTGTGGTAGGAACTATGCAAAGTACAAAGAGTGATTTGGTGGGGGAAGGGAAGGAGACAATAACTTTCTCACATTCTTTGTACATGATTAAGATGTAAAATTCAGCCACTTAAAACACATTCATGCACACACACATGCAAAAGAAAGTTTTGCTTCCACAAAAACATTGTTATATTTTGAAAATATTCTCTTCTTTGTTTGACAGAAGATTATTTTCTGCTTTAACTCCTTTGTCATTTCCTGGGCTGCTGGACTGAGGCAACTACATTACAGAAATTAAACTATTCAGTACAAGTGACACCTTGAGGTTTGGGGATTATTCTTTCCTTTGTTAAATGCTATCAACTTTCTTTTCTCCTCACCTCGACCCCTCTAACTGGTAGACAAGTTTCAGGAGGAGTACAAAAAGTCCTGCCAGGCCAGCCCCTCTATGAAGGTACTGTGCAACTCAGGTGTTGGGAAGTGGCATACAGAGAAACTACCCACTGCATTTATTTCAGCACATGGTTTCAGAATAACCCAAAGGAGAATTTAAACAGGAAGGTGGAAGAAGACTCCCTGGCCGTCCCACTCACTGCCTTACAGGAAGCACAAATCTCTACCTGTGCACAGGACAGTGGCTACCCTTCTTCATGACTGAAATGCTTTATTACTTTATTCTTTATGTCTTTGACCTTGTCCTGTTGTAGAAAAACATAGGACTTTAATTCTTATAGTGTACAATATACAGGATTTGAAAAAGTCCTTTCCGGGAGGAGTGTGGCAACAGAAAAGGGAGCAGCCCGTGCACGTTATTTCCACATGCTGGCCAGCCAGCATGGCACCTGGTCATCGCAGCTCCCTGCGGGGAGGGCTGGTGGCAGCAGTGGCAGCAGTGGCAGCAGCAGCAGCAGCGAGGGTTAATTCTGTGAAGGTTGAAGGACTTACAGTAATGCTGCGAAGACAGAAACATCACAGGCTTTCCTGGCAAGAGGCTCGCAGAGGGTAGGAGGGGACTGCAAAATGAACTCTCCCAGGCTTTGTCGTGTGCGTTTCCCAAGGCCCGGCCTGGCCCCTTTGATAAATGACACATGTCATTCTGTCAGGGGCTGACACTGCAGCTGGGAGGGCCGGTGATGTATGGCTCCGCTGAAAAGGAAATCAACTTTTTGGCACCAAGTAAGACTGTGCCCTGTGTAAGGATTTTGTTTCTCAAAAAGTGAAAGATAGACTTAGGATTAAAAAAAAAAAGAAAAAAAAAAGTTGAAAAACAGATTGAACGACAGCTTACACTTAACATAAATTAACTCGGTAATGGTGAAATGTGCTAGCCTGTGATAAATAAAAGCTACATTAGTCAATTATTAATCACACTCCAACTTGTAGCCAAAACCCATGACTTAAATCTGAGGCCTGAGCTGCCTTACAAACAGATAAGACAGTGTTTGATAGATGTCTTGCATAGTGTAATCAGGAAGGAATCAAAGGCTTAGTAGTTTAACCAGGGGGGGTGTGGAAGGTTCTGGAAACTGAGACTGGGTAAAGTGGATAACTGGATTGAAAGCACCCTTTCACTGGGGATACAGTATATCTTTTGACTGCTTAAAAAGAGAGAGAGAGAGGGAGAGAGAAGGGGGGAGAGAGACATATCTGAATTTGGTTTAATCTTTTTTTTATATACAGGAATGTCTCAAAACTGTATTTCCCTCCCCCACCTCCCACCACCACCACTGTGTTAAATCATTTAAATCTGATCACTATTAAATGGATTCTCACCGAGACATCAAGTGTTTCAAATATGATCGTTTTGCACGGATTACAATTTAAGCATTTTATTTAATCGAATGAACTCGCATCAGGCTGCAACACATTCATGCAGATACAAGCTGTAGAGAAAAAGCACAAAGCTGCATAAACTAAACGATTCCTATTCAACCAGTCTGTAAAGATAAAATAAAGGATTTCACATACAAATTAAAAACCTAAACATCAAAAAACACTGGCAGGGGGGAGAAGGGATGCAGTTCCTAAAACCCAGCATTATGCCTATGTGAAAGGCTGAACCTGTGCATCACCTTGGCAAGATGCAAGCACAGAATAGCTCTGCTTTTTGTTTATCTTCTATCTACAAAGCAACATGACGGACACTGAACTCAAAGGTGACTTTCATCCCCCGACCAGACAGAACTACCACAACTGGCGCTAAAATACTACCCCTACATGTTTCGCTAACCTACAACACTAGCCTAGGCTGTCTGGAGGCCCACAGACCAGTGGTGACAGAACGCTTCACCGTCTTCCTCTCCATGTGGATGCCCTCACACCTCCTCCTCACCATCCAGAACTCTGTGTAACTGAAAATAAAAGGTTTTGTCTGATACATAGAGCCTTTAACACAATTACTTCTTGGATGAAGCGTAGCCTCAGGTCCTGATCTAGCAATGGGCTGTACACGGGCGCACCCCTGTGACTGCACAAAACCAGCCACTGGCTCAGGATCTAAGTGCCAGGTAAGTTGCTTTCCAGCATCGGTTGTGTTTTCACCAACAATTAACAGAGCGTCACTGGGATGGGGGCTCACAAAAGCACTGCAGTCCCTTCATTCAGGCCTAACTGTACTGCTACCAGGTGGAACACTGTGTGTTTGTTTCTCAACAGGCAATTTCCATATGCTTTACATCATTTCTAGTGGTGTACCAATCACACTGGATCATCAGTGACTTGTTTAACTCTCTCAAAGTCTCGGACACAGTGTGTCATTGCGGCATTGCACAAATGACTCAAGTTTTTAACCAGACACAAAAAAATACACAAATCTCAAGGCGGCAAATAAGCATTCACATCATCAACCGCAGAGGAGTATCAGGCAATCTTCCTAGCCACAAACACACTGGATAAAACACCTCTGACCTTTAAAAAAAAAAAATATTTACCTTTTTCCCCTTCCCCTCAGCAAGTTACTATTTTATACTACAAATATGGAAATTTCTCAATGTTTCTACATAGGACAGGGTCCTACTGTGCTTGGTGCTGTACAGACACATGAGAAAACAAATGATCTTTTAATGTTAATCAAGTGAAAATGCGTTCTTCAGTTTACACATGCTGTACACGCCTGGCTTTTTTAACAGTACAAAGTTGGAAATAGAAAGGAAATCTTCTGTAACTGTAAAAATTACACAACGGAATATAGACAATTTTAAGATCTATATATATTCATATACATGCATGTAGGTAGATTTAACCACATATATTCTCCTGCCCTACAACCTGCCCTCAGGATTTTACATTATAAAGTAATGTATTACTGTAAAGTCTTTCTTTATGCAGTGATGTGGACTTGCCAGTAGACCTCCAAAATGATCCAGTTTCCCTCAGTTTTTAGAAGTAAACTAACGGTTTTGCTCAAGTAAAATCTCAGATAATCTCAGCTGAAATGACAGCAGTTGTCTAGATCACAGCAGCAATATACCCAGTCACCAACTTCAAGGTGGTTTAGAGAGTGCTTAATTGCAGAATTTAAAAACGACAACTGAAAAAAGCACAAATTTCAAAGTAAATGAAATAGGGAGACCCTTTGAAACCCAAACTTTAATGACAGCCCCTACGGATAATACAGCTACTTTCTCAATACATGTAAAATTTCATTATGGAAATAAAGATAAGGAGCAAGGGAACAGCGCATATTTAAAAACACACGCACACTGCCTGGTGTTTTAAACTTTTGCCTTCCTATTCCTAAAATATCTTTTATTTTTTAAGTCCATAAAATTTCAGATAGTGTGCAAAATGTTTATATATTACCAAGGTCTCCCTTTAAAAGGTTTATACTTTTACTTTATGACCTGTCCTTGATTTGACACTTCCGCTCATCAGAAAGGGATTTATAAAATAATCCTGAAGGTGAGGAACAGACATCTGTCAGGGACTGGCTGAGTTTCACTTTGCGAAATTTAAGAAGGGAGAGAAATCCTGTTAAGCTCTCTTTAGTCACCAATAGACATCAAAGGTAATAATTAAAGAAGACAGACGTCATAAAAATAAATTTATGTAGTTCTTTATAATGCACAAGCACTCTAGTGTGTAAAACATCCACTAGAGTGAAAGAAAATACAACATTCCAAAGGAGCAAAAATCTGTTTTGTTTGAGGTTTTTGCCTATTTGAGTAACATTTAAGAAGAAAAAAAAAAAAGGACAAGAAAAAAAAAAAAAGACCAAGTTTAAACTAAAGTCTTTCAAAACCTTTGCCATCTGTGGGTACATGAACTATGGATGACCCCAAATGATTTGCACTCTGCTCAGAATCCCTTAGAAAGCACGGGAAAAAGTATCATTAAGAATGACTGATGACTGCCAGTCATGGTTGACCTCACCCAAGCTTTGGTCTCTGCCTCAGTAATAAGCTGTCCTTTATTAGCACCAACACTCCATAAAAGGGGTGTGTTTAGTCACAGGATAGTGGCCTTCTAATGCTCATTGCTTCTCCCTGAAAGATTGATTAGTGCTCATTTTTACTGCCTTCACAGTATATACAGTGACAGTGCTGCAGAGTGTCAGGGCCTGCAATATTGATGATAAGTACAACTACAAACTAGAGGTTTGGAAAACGAAGAGGACTGGGAGTTCACTCCTCTTTTCAACTGGAAAACACTACCAAAACAAAAAGGACAAAACACAAGCTTACACATGAGCTACCAATATTACGGTAAAGATAAACTGAAGTTAGGGAATTCCTTCTCCCTGAATAACGGGCATTTAAAATACAAAACTTAACAGGAAAGGTTGGGTTTTCATTTTGTTTTGAACAGGCATTTTCCCTTTCACCTTCCAGATGTTAAGACAAAAAAAAAAAGGAGAAAAGAGAAAAGATTACCCTGAAATATCATTCTTGTGTTTATTTTTTTATATCAGAAAGGTTTTTAAGTAGTGACTTAGAGCTAAAGGGAAAAAAAAATCTTTTGTAAGCACAGAAGGTGAATGCTCCTGATTTGGAAGCTATTGCAGTGTCCCTTTGCAGCAGCAGGTGCCTCTTAGAGGGTAAAAAGAAAGAAAACATGAAGAAAACATGTTGGCCATGTATCCCTTCTTCGCAATTCTGCCTACATTAGCATGATGACTGCAGCTTTTACTCTTATATTTGAAGTCAGTGGGATCTGTGAAAATTCCTTCAGTGAAATTACGATTTGGAATATAAGCTGGCACCATCGAACAAAAAAACTGTATAGCAGAATCATGTAATGTAGTATGCAATTGATGCAGTGCAAAGTGTATTTCAAATAGAGCAAGACTCAGATGTGGTCCTTGCAAAGCATCAGCACTGCAGTGATGAAAGAGCAGGTAAGGACACATGAACTTTTTAGAATTAAGAAATTCCAACCTGAACACATTATGTGGCAGAGCCATGCCTTGACTTGATTTGATTTAAAATGTAGAACAGAATTAAAAACAGTCCTTAAAACTGTTGTTTTAACCAGAGACTTTGTAGCATACGAGGCCCGCTCAAAGTTATACTGTAGTAGTTTAATATGGAACAACTTGTCCATATGGCTCTTCCTGGGAATAAATAATTTTGCATGTTACTGTAAGATACAGCTGAAATAAAGGCATGTTTCACTGTTACTTTTATATAGCCGGGAACTTGAGTACAGCAACCTCATACCAAAAATCATTACAGCAAGAGTTTACTGCATTAATAATAGGATGCCCTACTGCTGTGACACATTCTGTACTTTGAAATAAATACTAGTCACAATAGTTAGGTTTTAAATTCATATACTTTAAAGCTGAGCTGTAACTATGAGGCTTGCAACAGTGAAGGCCTATTTGCAACAAAGGCCTATTAACCATATCGTTAAGAGCTCCTTCTTTTATTCAGTCTGCTGTACTATTTTAACAATATCTACCTATAAATCACTCAAAGACAGTCTTACTTAAAAAAAAGCAAAACCAAACATGAAAACAAAAAAGAAAAAATAAACCCCACAAACACTAGCATTCGAAAAATAAATCCTGCAAATACACATTCAAACTTTTGCTCTGAATTATCATCTTTTGACTTCAGCACACAGGGGTTCCCTGCAACTAACAAATCATTTATTTTTCCATTTTAAAATAATAATTTAAAAAATCCTGCTACATGACTACATTTTATGAAACATCATGGCCCAAGTTCTGTGCCATGAAAGTCAATGGCATACTCTT